>NW_027332560.1:0-46571 GCF_002575655.3 Aegilops tauschii subsp. strangulata
CGGGTCATATACCTGAAAAAAATCAGCAAATGAATGAAAAATAACAAATGAAGTCAGAAAGGGTTGAAAATTGATGGTGTGGCTTTGAATGGTGCCTTTTGAACACACAAAAATTATGGAGTTCAAATAAGTTGAAAATAATGAAATCCCTTGGTAACAGATGAGTTTTCGTCCGAAACCCTGATACTTCGAAAGAGATTGTCCATTTTGTACACGAAGTGCATCCAGTTTTTCCCGTAACCCTCTCAACTTTTTAGCACATGCTATGTGGGTGAAATGATGATACCATGCCAACTTTCAACCTTTTCAGAGTTCATTTGAATTGCTTTTCAATTTCAGGGTCATATAGCTCAAAACAAGAAATAAATGCATGAAAAATAACAAATGAAGTTAGAAAGGGTTGAAAATTGATGATGTGGCTCTCAATGGTGCATTTTGAACACACAAAAAGTCTGGAGTTCAAATAAGTTCAAAATAATGAAATCCCATTGTAGCAGATGAGTTTTCGTCCGAAACCCTGATACTTCGAAAGAGATTGTCGATTTTGTACAAGAAGTGCATCCAGTTTTTTCCGTAACCCTCTCAACTTTTTAGCACATGCTATGTGTGTGAAATGATGATACCATGCCAACTTTCAACCTCATCAGAGTTCATTTGAAGTGCTTTTGAATTTCAGGGTCGTATAGGTCAAAAAATTAGTTAATGCATGAAAAATAACAAATGAAGTCAGAAAGGGTTCAAAATTGATGATGTGGCTTTGAATGGTGCATTTTGAACACACAAAAAGTCCGGAGTTCAAATAAGTTTAAAATAATGAAATCCCTTTGCAACAGATGAGTTTTCGTCCGAAACCCTGATACTTCGAAAGAGATTGTCCATTTTGTACACGAAGTGCATCCAGTTTTTCCCGTAACCCTCTCACCTTTTTAGCACATGCTATGTGGGTGAAATGATGATACCATGCCAACTTTCAACCTTTTCAGAGTTCATTTAAAGTGCTTTTCAATTTCAGGGTCATATAGCTCAAAAAATCAGTAATGCATGAAAAATAACAAATGAAGTCAGAAAGGGTTGGGAAATGATGATGTGGCTTCGAATGGTGCATTTTGAACACACAAAAATTCTGGAGTTGAAATAAGTTCAAAATAATGAAATCCCTTTGTAACAGACGAGTTTTCGTTCGAAACCCTGATACTTCGAAAGAGATTGTCCATTTTGTACGCGAAGTGCATCCAGTTTTTCCCGTAACCCTCTCACCTTTTTAGCACATGCTACGTGGGTGAAATGATGATACCATGCCAACTTTCAACCTTTTCAGAGTTCATTTGAAGTGCTTTTGAATTTTCGGGTCATATACCTGAAAAAAATCAGTAAATGAATGAAAAATAACAAATGAAGTCAGAAAGGGTTGAAAATTGATGGTGTGGCTTTGAATGGTGCCTTTTGAACACACAAAAATTATGGAGTTCAAATAAGTTGAAAATAATGAAATGCCTTGGTAGCAGATGAGTTTTCGTCCGAAACCCTGATACTTCGAAAGAGATTGTCCATTTTGTACACGAAGTGCATCCAGTTTTTCCCGTAACCCTCTCAACTTTTTAGCACATGCTATGTGGGTGAAATGATGATACCATGCCAACTTTCAACCTTTTCAGAGTTCATTTGAATTGCTTTTCAATTTCAGGGTCATATAGCTCAAAACAAGAAATAAATGCATGAAAAATAACAAATGAAGTTAGAAAGGGTTGAAAATTGATGATGTGGCTCTCAATGGTGCAATGGTGCATTTTGAACACACAAAAAGTCTGGAGTTCAAATAAGTTCAAAATAATGAAATCCCATTGTAGCAGATGAGTTTTCGTCCGAAACCCTGATACTTCGAAAGAGATTGTCGATTTTGTACAAGAAGTGCATCCAGTTTTTTCCGTAACCCTCTCAACTTTTTAGCACTGCTATGTGTGTGAAATGATGATACCATGCAACTTTCAACCTCATCAGAGTTCATTTGAAGTGCTTTGAATTTCAGGGTCGTATAGGTCAAAAAATTAGTTAATGCATGAAAAATAACAAATGAAGTCAGAAGGGTTCAAAATTGATGATGTGGCTTTGAATGGTGCATTTTGAACACACAAAAAGTCCGGAGTTCAAATAAGTTTAAAATAATGAAATCCTTTGCAACAGATGAGTTTTCGTCCGAAACCCTGATACTTCGAAAGAGATTGTCCATTTTGTACACGAAGTGCATCCAGTTTTTCCCCGTAACCCTCTCACCTTTTTAGCACATGCTATGTGGGTGAAATGATGATACATGCCAACTTTCAACCTTTTCAGAGTTCATTTAAAGTGCTTTTCAATTTCAGGGTCATATAGCTCAAAAAATAAGTAAATGCATGAAAAATAACAAATGAAGTTAGAAAGGGTTGGAAATGATGATGTGGATTTGAATGGTGCATTTTGAACACACAAAAATTCTGGAGTTGAAATAAGTTCAAAATAATGAAATCCCTTTGTAACAGACGAGTTTTCGTTCGAAACCTGATACTTCGAAAGAGATTGTCATTTTGTACGCGAAGTGCATCCAGTTTTTCCCCGTAACCCTCTCACCTTTTTAGCACATGCTACGTGGGTGAAATGATGATACCATGCCAACTTTCAACCTTTTCAGAGTTCATTGAAGTGCTTTTGAATTTTCGGGTCATATACCTGAAAAAAATCAGCAAATGAATGAAAAATAACAAATGAAGTCAGAAAGGGTTGAAAATTGATGGTGTGGCTTTGAATGGTGCCTTTGAACACACAAAAATTATGGAGTTCAAATAAGTTGAAAATAATGAAATCCCTTGGTAACAGATGAGTTTTCGTCCGAAACCCTGATACTTCGAAAGAGATTGTCCATTTTGTACACGAAGTGCATCCAGTTTTTCCCGTAACCCTCTCAACTTTTTAGCACATGCTATGTGGGTGAAATGATGATACCATGCCAACTTTCAACCTTTTCAGAGTTCATTTGAATTGCTTTTCAATTTCAGGGTCATATAGCTCAAAACAAGAAATAAATGCATGAAAAATAACAAATGAAGTTAGAAAGGGTTGAAAATTGATGATGTGGCTCTCAATGGTGCATTTTGAACACACAAAAAGTCTGGAGTTCAAATAAGTTCAAAATAATGAAATCCCATTGTAGCAGATGAGTTTTCGTCCGAAACCCTGATACTTCGAAAGAGATTGTCGATTTTGTACAAGAAGTGCATCCAGTTTTTTCCGTAACCCTCTCAACTTTTTAGCACATGCTATGTGTGTGAAATGATGATACCATGCCAACTTTCAACCTCATCAGAGTTCATTTGAAGTGCTTTTCAATTTCAGGGTCGTATAGCTCAAAAAAATCAGTTAATGCATGAAAAATAACAAATGAAGTCAGAAAGGGTTCAAAATTGATGATGTGGCTTTGAATGGTGCATTTTGAACACACAAAAAGTCCGGAGTTCAAATAAGTTTAAAATAATGAAATCCCTTTGCAACAGATGAGTTTTCGTCCGAAACCCTGATACTTCGAAAGAGATTGTCCATTTTGTACACGAAGTGCATCCAGTTTTTCCCGTAACCCTCTCACCTTTTTAGCACATGCTATGTGGGTGAAATGATGATACCATGCCAACTTTCAACCTTTTCAGAGTTCATTTAAAGTGCTTTTCAATTTCAGGGTCATATAGCTCAAAAAATAAGTAAATGCATGAAAAATAACAAATGAAGTTAGAAAGGGTTGAAAATTGATGATGTGGCTTTGAATGGTGCATTTTGAATACACAAAAAGTCTGGAGATCAAATAAGTTCAAAATAATGAAATGCCTTTTGTAACAGATGAGTTTCCGTTTGAAACCCTGATACTTCGAAAGAGATTGTCCATTTTGTACACGAAGTGCATCCAGTTTTTCCCGTAAGCGTCTCAACTTTTTAGCACATGCTGTGGGTGAAATGATGACACCATGCCAACTTGCAACCATTTCAGAGTTCCTTTGAAGTGCTTTTCAGTTTCAGGGTCATATAGCTCAAAAAATTAGTAAATGCATGAAAAATAAAAAACGCAGTCAGAAAGGGTTGAAACTTGATGATGTGGCTTTGAATGGTTCATATTCAACATACAAAAATTCTGGAGTTCAATTAAGTTCAAAATAATGAAATCCCTTGGTAACACATGAGTTTTCGTTCGAAACCCTGATACTTCGAAAGAGATTGTCCATTTTGTACACGAAGTGCATCCAGTTTTTCCCGTAACCCTCTCAACTTTTTAGCACATGCTATGTGGGTGAAATGATGATACCATGCCAACTTTCAACCTTTTCAGAGTTCATTTGAAGTGCTTTTCAATTTCAGGGTCATATAGCTCAAAAAAAATCAGTAAATGCATGAAAAATAACAAATGATGTCAGAAAGGGTTGAAAATTGATGATGTGGCTTTGAATGGTGCATTTTGAACACACAAAAAGTCTGGAGTTCAAATAAGTTCAAAATAATGAAATGCCTTTTGTAACAGATGAGTTTCCGTTTGAAACCCTGATACTTCGAAAGAGATTGTCCATTTTGTACACGAAGTGCATCCAGTTTTGGCCGTAACCCTCTCAACTTTTTAGCACATGCTATGTGGGTGAAATGATGATACCATGCCAACTTTCAACCTTTTCAGAGTTCATTTGAATTGCTTTTCAATTTTCGGGTCATATAGCTCAAAAAAAATCGGTAAATGCATGAAAAATAACAAAGGAAGTTAGAAAGGGTTGAAAATTGATGATGTGGCTTCGGATGGTGCATTTTGAACACACAAAAATTCTGGAGTTCAAATAAGTTCAAAAATAATGAAATCCCTTTGTAACAGACGAGTTTTTGTTCGAAACCCTGATACTTCGAAAGAGATTGTCCATTTTGTACACGAAGTGCATCCAGTTTTTCCCGTAACCCTCTCAACTTTTTAGCACATGCTATGTGGGTGAAAAGATGATACCATGCCAACTTTCAATCTTTTCAGAGTTCATTTGAAGTGCTTTTGAATTTTAGGGTCATATAGCTCAAAAAAATCAGTAAATGCATGATAAATAACAAATGAAGTCAGAAAGGCTGAAAATTGATGGTGTGGCTTTGAATGGTGCCTTTTGAACACACAAAAATTATGGAGTTCAAATAAGTTAAAAATAATGAAATCCCTTGGTACCAGATGAGTTTTCGTCCCAAACCCTGATGCTTCGAAAGAGATTGTCCATTTTGTATACGAAGTGCATCCAGTTTTCCCGTAACCCTCTTAGCTTTTTAGCACATGCTATGTGGGTGAAATGATGATACCATGCCAAATTTCAACCTTTTCAGAGTTCATTTGAAGTGCTTTTCAATTTCAGGGTCATATAGCTCAAAACAATCAATAAATGCATGAAAAATAACAAATGAAGTTAGAAAGGGTTGAAAATTGATGATGGGGCTCTCAATGGTGCATTTTGAGCACACAAAAATTCTGGAGTTCAAATAAGTTCAAAATAATGAAATCCCATTGTAGCAGATGAGTTTTCGTCCGAAACCCTGATACTTCGAAAGAGATTGTCCATTGTGTACAAGAAGTGCATCCAGTTTTTTCCGTAACCCTCTCAACTTTTTAGCACATGCTATGTGTGTGAAATGATGATAGCATGCCAACTTTCAACCTTATCGGAGTTCATTTGAAGTGCTTTTGAATTTCAGGGTCGTATAGCTCAAAAAATCAGGAAATGCATGAAAAAAACAACTGAAGTCAGAAAGGGTTCAAAATTGATGATGTGCCTTTGAATGGTGCATTTTGAACACACAAAAAGTCCGGAGTTCAAATAAGTTCAAAATAATGAAATCCCTTTGTAACAGATGAGTTTTCGTCCGAAACCCTGATACTTCGAAAGAGATTGTCCATTTTGTACACGAAGTGCATCCAGTTTTTCCCGTAACCCTCTCAACTTTTTAGCACATGCTGTGGGTGAAATGATGATACCATGCCAACTTGCAACCATTTCAGAGTTCATTTGAAGTGCTTTTCAGTTTCAGGGTCATATAGCTCAAAAAAAATTAGTAAATGCATGAAAAATAAAAAACAAAGTCAGAAAGGGTTGAAACTTGATGATGTGGCTTTGAATGGTTCATTTTCAACATACAAAAATTCTGGAGTTCAATTAAGTTCAAAATAATGAAATCCCTTGGTAACACATGAGTTTTCGTTCGAAACCCTGATACTTCGAAAGAGATTGTCCATTTTGTACACGAAGTGCATCCAGTTTTTCCCGTAACCCTCTCAACTTTTTAGCACATGCTATGTGGGTGAAATGATGATACCATGCCAACTTTCAACCTTTTCAGAGTTCATTTAAAGTGCTTTTCAATTTCAGGGTCATATAGCTCAAAAAACAGTAAATGCATGACAAATAACAAATGAAGTCAGAAAGGGTTGAAAATTGATGATGTTGCTTTGAATGGTGCATTTTGAACACACAAAAAGTCTGGAGATCAAATAAGTTCAAAATAATGAAATGCCTTTTGTAACAGATGAGTTTCCGTTTGAAACCCTGATACTTCGAAAGAGATTGTCCATTTTGTACACGAAGTGCATCCAGTTTTTCCCGTAACCCTCTCAACTTTTTAGCACATGCTATGTGGGTGAAATGATGATACCATGCCAACTTTCAACCTTTTCAGAGTTCATTTAAAGTGCTTTTCAATTTCAGGGTCATATAGCTCAAAAAACAGTAAATGCATGACAAATAACAAATGAAGTCAGAAAGGGTTGAAAATTGATGATGTTGCTTTGAATGGTGCATTTTGAACACACAAAAAGTCTGGAGATCAAATAAGTTCAAAATAATGAAATGCCTTTTGTAACAGATGAGTTTCCGTTTGAAACCCTGATACTTCGAAAGAGATTGTCCATTTTGTACACGAAGTGCATCCAGTTTTTCCCGTAACCCTCTCAACTTTTTAGCACATGCTATGTGGGTGAAATGATGATACCATGCCAACTTTCAACCTTTTCAGAGTTCATTTAAAGTGCTTTTCAATTTCAGGGTCATATAGCTCAAAAAACAGTAAATGCATGACAAATAACAAATGAAGTCAGAAAGGGTTGAAAATTGATGATGTGGCTTTGAATGGAGCATTTTGAACACACAAAAAGTCTGGAGATCAAATAAGTTCAAAATAATGAAATGCCTTTTGTAACAGATGAGTTTCCGTTTGAAACCCTGATACTTCGAAAGAGATTGTCCATTTTGTACACGAAGTGCATCCAGTTTTTCCCGTAACCCTCTCAACTTTTTAGCACATGCTATGTGGGGGAAATGATGATACCATGCCACCTTTCAACCTTTTCAGAGTTCATCTGAAGTGTTTTTCAATTTCAGGGTCATATAGCTCAAAAAAATCAGTAAATGCATGAAAAATAACAAATGAAGTCAGAAAGGGTTGAAAATTGATGATGTGGCTTTGAATGGTGCATTTTGAACACACAAAAAGTCTGGAGTTCAAATAAGTTCAAAATAATGAAATGCCTTTTGTAACAGACGAGTTTCCGTTTGAAACCCTGATACTTCGAAAGAGATTGTCGATTTTGTACACGAAGTGCATCCAGTTTTTGCCGTAACCCTCTCAACTTTTTAGCACACGCTATGTGGGTGAAATGATGATACCATGCCAACTTTCAACCTTTTCAGAGTTCATTTGAATTGCTTTTCAATTTCAGGGTCATATAGCTCAAAAAAATCGGTAAATGCATGAAAAATAACAAATGAAGTTAGAAAGGGTTGGAAAATGATGATGTGGCTTCGAATGGTGCATTTTGAACACACAAAAATTCTGGAGTTCAAATAAGTTCAAAATAATGAAATCCCTTTGTAACAGACGAGTTTTCGTTCGAAACCCTGATACTTCGAAAGAGATTGTCCATTTTGTACGCGAAGTGCATCCAGTTTTTCCCGTAACCCTCTCACCTTTTTAGCACATGCTACGTGGGTGAAATGATGATACCATGCCAACTTTCAACCTTTTCAGAGTTCATTTGAAGTGCTTTTGAATTTTCGGGTCATATACCTGAAAAAAATCAGTAAATGAATGAAAAATAACAAATGAAGTCAGAAAGGGTTGAAAATTGATGGTGTTGCTTTGAATGGTGCCTTTTGAACACACAAAAATTATGGAGTTCAAATAAGTTGAAAATAATGAAATCCCTTGGTACCAGATGAGTTTTCGTCCCAAACCCTGATGCTTCGAAAGAGATTGTCCATTTTGTATACGAAGTGCATCCAGTTTTCCCGTAACCCTCTTAGCTTTTTAGCACATGCTATGTGGGTGAAATGATGATACCATGCCAAATTTCAACCTTTTCAGAGTTCATTTGAAGTGCTTTTCAATTTCAGGGTCATATAGCTCAAAACAATCAATAAATGCATGAAAAATAACAAATGAAGTTAGAAAGGGTTGAAAATTGATGATGGGGCTCTCAATGGTGCATTTTGAGCACACAAAAATTCTGGAGTTCAAATAAGTTCAAAATAATGAAATCCCATTGTAGCAGATGAGTTTTCGTCCGAAACCCTGATACTTCGAAAGAGATTGTCCATTGTGTACAAGAAGTGCATCCAGTTTTTTCCGTAACCCTCTCAACTTTTTAGCACATGCTATGTGTGTGAAATGATGATAGCATGCCAACTTTCAACCTTATCGGAGTTCATTTGAAGTGCTTTTGAATTTCAGGGTCGTATAGCTCAAAAAATCAGTAAATGCATGAAAAAAACAACTGAAGTCAGAAAGGGTTCAAAATTGATGATGTGCCTTTGAATGGTGCATTTTGAACACACAAAAAGTCCGGAGTTCAAATAAGTTCAAAATAATGAAATCCCTTTGTAACAGATGAGTTTTCGTCCGAAACCCTGATACTTCGAAAGAGATTGTCCATTTTGTACACGAAGTGCATCCAGTTTTTCCCGTAACCCTCTCAACTTTTTAGCACATGCTGTGGGTGAAATGATGATACCATGCCAACTTGCAACCATTTCAGAGTTCATTTGAAGTGCTTTTCAGTTTCAGGGTCATATAGCTCAAAAAAAATTAGTAAATGCATGAAAAATAAAAAACAAAGTCAGAAAGGGTTGAAACTTGATGATGTGGCTTTGAATGGTTCATTTTCAACATAAAAAAATTCTGGAGTTCAATTAAGTTCAAAATAATGAAATCCCTTGGTAACACATGAGTTTTCGTTCGAAACCCTGATACTTCGAAAGAGATTGTCCATTTTGTACACGAAGTGCATCCAGTTTTTCCCGTAACCCTCTCAACTTTTTAGCACATGCTATGTGGGTGAAATGATGATACCATGCCAACTTTCAACCTTTTCAGAGTTCATTTAAAGTGCTTTTCAATTTCAGGGTCATATAGCTCAAAAAATCAGTAAATGCATGACAAATAACAAATGAAGTCAGAAAGGGTTGAAATTTGATGATGTTGCTTTGAATGGTGCATTTTGAACACACAAAAAGTCTGGAGATCAAATAAGTTCAAAATAATGAAATGCCTTTTGTAACAGATGAGTTTCCGTTTGAAACCCTGATACTTCGAAAGAGATTGTCCATTTTGTACACGAAGTGCATCCAGTTTTTCCCGTAACCCTCTCAACTTTTTAGCACATGCTATGTGGGTGAAATGATGATACCATGCCAACTTTCAACCTTTTCAGAGTTCATTTGAAGTGCTTTTCAATTTCAGGGTCATATAGCTCAAAAAAAATCAGTAAATGCATGAAAAATAACAAATGATGTCAGAAAGGGTTGAAAATTGATGATGTGGCTTTGAATGGTGCATTTTGAACACACAAAAAGTCTGGAGTTCAAATAAGTTCAAAATAATGAAATGCCTTTTGTAACAGATGAGTTTCCGTTTGAAACCCTGATACTTCGAAAGAGATTGTCCATTTTGTACACGAAGTGCATCCAGTTTTGGCCGTAACCCTCTCAACTTTTTAGCACATGCTATGTGGGTGAAATGATGATACCATGCCAACTTTCAACCTTTTCAGAGTTCATTTGAATTGCTTTTCAATTTTCGGGTCATATAGCTCAAAAAAAAATCGGTAAATGCATGAAAAATAACAAAGGAAGTTAGAAAGGGTTGAAAATTGATGATGTGGCTTCGGATGGTGCATTTTGAACACACAAAAATTCTGGAGTTCAAATAAGTTCAAAAATAATGAAATCCCTTTGTAACAGACGAGTTTTTGTTCGAAACCCTGATACTTCGAAAGAGATTGTCCATTTTGTACACGAAGTGCATCCAGTTTTTCCCGTAACCCTCTCAACTTTTTAGCACATGCTATGTGGGTGAAAAGATGATACCATGCCAACTTTCAATCTTTTCAGAGTTCATTTGAAGTGCTTTTGAATTTTAGGGTCATATAGCTCAAAAAAATCAGTAAATGCATGATAAATAACAAATGAAGTCAGAAAGGCTGAAAATTGATGGTGTGGCTTTGAATGGTGCCTTTTGAACACACAAAAATTATGGAGTTCAAATAAGTTAAAAATAATGAAATCCCTTGGTACCAGATGAGTTTTCGTCCCAAACCCTGATGCTTCGAAAGAGATTGTCCATTTTGTATACGAAGTGCATCCAGTTTTCCCGTAACCCTCTTAGCTTTTTAGCACATGCTATGTGGGTGAAATGATGATACCATGCCAAATTTCAACCTTTTCAGAGTTCATTTGAAGTGCTTTTCAATTTCAGGGTCATATAGCTCAAAACAATCAATAAATGCATGAAAAATAACAAATGAAGTTAGAAAGGGTTGAAAATTGATGATGGGGCTCTCAATGGTGCATTTTGAGCACACAAAAATTCTGGAGTTCAAATAAGTTCAAAATAATGAAATCCCATTGTAGCAGATGAGTTTTCGTCCGAAACCCTGATACTTCGAAAGAGATTGTCCATTGTGTACAAGAAGTGCATCCAGTTTTTTCCGTAACCCTCTCAACTTTTTAGCACATGCTATGTGTGTGAAATGATGATAGCATGCCAACTTTCAACCTTATCGGAGTTCATTTGAAGTGCTTTTGAATTTCAGGGTCGTATAGCTCAAAAAATCAGGAAATGCATGAAAAAAACAACTGAAGTCAGAAAGGGTTCAAAATTGATGATGTGCCTTTGAATGGTGCATTTTGAACACACAAAAAGTCCGGAGTTCAAATAAGTTCAAAATAATGAAATCCCTTTGTAACAGATGAGTTTTCGTCCGAAACCCTGATACTTCGAAAGAGATTGTCCATTTTGTACACGAAGTGCATCCAGTTTTTCCCGTAACCCTCTCAACTTTTTAGCACATGCTGTGGGTGAAATGATGATACCATGCCAACTTGCAACCATTTCAGAGTTCATTTGAAGTGCTTTTCAGTTTCAGGGTCATATAGCTCAAAAAAAATTAGTAAATGCATGAAAAATAAAAAACAAAGTCAGAAAGGGTTGAAACTTGATGATGTGGCTTTGAATGGTTCATTTTCAACATACAAAAATTCTGGAGTTCAATTAAGTTCAAAATAATGAAATCCCTTGGTAACACATGAGTTTTCGTTCGAAACCCTGATACTTCGAAAGAGATTGTCCATTTTGTACACGAAGTGCATCCAGTTTTTCCCGTAACCCTCTCAACTTTTTAGCACATGCTATGTGGGTGAAATGATGATACCATGCCAACTTTCAACCTTTTCAGAGTTCATTTAAAGTGCTTTTCAATTTCAGGGTCATATAGCTCAAAAAACAGTAAATGCATGACAAATAACAAATGAAGTCAGAAAGGGTTGAAAATTGATGATGTTGCTTTGAATGGTGCATTTTGAACACACAAAAAGTCTGGAGATCAAATAAGTTCAAAATAATGAAATGCCTTTTGTAACAGATGAGTTTCCGTTTGAAACCCTGATACTTCGAAAGAGATTGTCCATTTTGTACACGAAGTGCATCCAGTTTTTCCCGTAACCCTCTCAACTTTTTAGCACATGCTATGTGGGTGAAATGATGATACCATGCCAACTTTCAACCTTTTCAGAGTTCATTTAAAGTGCTTTTCAATTTCAGGGTCATATAGCTCAAAAAACAGTAAATGCATGACAAATAACAAATGAAGTCAGAAAGGGTTGAAAATTGATGATGTTGCTTTGAATGGTGCATTTTGAACACACAAAAAGTCTGGAGATCAAATAAGTTCAAAATAATGAAATGCCTTTTGTAACAGATGAGTTTCCGTTTGAAACCCTGATACTTCGAAAGAGATTGTCCATTTTGTACACGAAGTGCATCCAGTTTTTCCCGTAACCCTCTCAACTTTTTAGCACATGCTATGTGGGTGAAATGATGATACCATGCCAACTTTCAACCTTTTCAGAGTTCATTTAAAGTGCTTTTCAATTTCAGGGTCATATAGCTCAAAAAACAGTAAATGCATGACAAATAACAAATGAAGTCAGAAAGGGTTGAAAATTGATGATGTGGCTTTGAATGGAGCATTTTGAACACACAAAAAGTCTGGAGATCAAATAAGTTCAAAATAATGAAATGCCTTTTGTAACAGATGAGTTTCCGTTTGAAACCCTGATACTTCGAAAGAGATTGTCCATTTTGTACACGAAGTGCATCCAGTTTTTCCCGTAACCCTCTCAACTTTTTAGCACATGCTATGTGGGGGAAATGATGATACCATGCCACCTTTCAACCTTTTCAGAGTTCATCTGAAGTGTTTTTCAATTTCAGGGTCATATAGCTCAAAAAAATCAGTAAATGCATGAAAAATAACAAATGAAGTCAGAAAGGGTTGAAAATTGATGATGTGGCTTTGAATGGTGCATTTTGAACACACAAAAAGTCTGGAGTTCAAATAAGTTCAAAATAATGAAATGCCTTTTGTAACAGACGAGTTTCCGTTTGAAACCCTGATACTTCGAAAGAGATTGTCGATTTTGTACACGAAGTGCATCCAGTTTTTGCCGTAACCCTCTCAACTTTTTAGCACACGCTATGTGGGTGAAATGATGATACCATGCCAACTTTCAACCTTTTCAGAGTTCATTTGAATTGCTTTTCAATTTCAGGGTCATATAGCTCAAAAAAATCGGTAAATGCATGAAAAATAACAAATGAAGTTAGAAAGGGTTGGAAAATGATGATGTGGCTTCGAATGGTGCATTTTGAACACACAAAAATTCTGGAGTTCAAATAAGTTCAAAATAATGAAATCCCTTTGTAACAGACGAGTTTTCGTTCGAAACCCTGATACTTCGAAAGAGATTGTCCATTTTGTACGCGAAGTGCATCCAGTTTTTCCCGTAACCCTCTCACCTTTTTAGCACATGCTACGTGGGTGAAATGATGATACCATGCCAACTTTCAACCTTTTCAGAGTTCATTTGAAGTGCTTTTGAATTTTCGGGTCATATACCTGAAAAAAATCAGTAAATGAATGAAAAATAACAAATGAAGTCAGAAAGGGTTGAAAATTGATGGTGTTGCTTTGAATGGTGCCTTTTGAACACACAAAAATTATGGAGTTCAAATAAGTTGAAAATAATGAAATCCCTTGGTACCAGATGAGTTTTCGTCCCAAACCCTGATGCTTCGAAAGAGATTGTCCATTTTGTATACGAAGTGCATCCAGTTTTCCCGTAACCCTCTTAGCTTTTTAGCACATGCTATGTGGGTGAAATGATGATACCATGCCAAATTTCAACCTTTTCAGAGTTCATTTGAAGTGCTTTTCAATTTCAGGGTCATATAGCTCAAAACAATCAATAAATGCATGAAAAATAACAAATGAAGTTAGAAAGGGTTGAAAATTGATGATGGGGCTCTCAATGGTGCATTTTGAGCACACAAAAATTCTGGAGTTCAAATAAGTTCAAAATAATGAAATCCCATTGTAGCAGATGAGTTTTCGTCCGAAACCCTGATACTTCGAAAGAGATTGTCCATTGTGTACAAGAAGTGCATCCAGTTTTTTCCGTAACCCTCTCAACTTTTTAGCACATGCTATGTGTGTGAAATGATGATAGCATGCCAACTTTCAACCTTATCGGAGTTCATTTGAAGTGCTTTTGAATTTCAGGGTCGTATAGCTCAAAAAATCAGTAAATGCATGAAAAAAACAACTGAAGTCAGAAAGGGTTCAAAATTGATGATGTGCCTTTGAATGGTGCATTTTGAACACACAAAAAGTCCGGAGTTCAAATAAGTTCAAAATAATGAAATCCCTTTGTAACAGATGAGTTTTCGTCCGAAACCCTGATACTTCGAAAGAGATTGTCCATTTTGTACACGAAGTGCATCCAGTTTTTCCCGTAACCCTCTCAACTTTTTAGCACATGCTGTGGGTGAAATGATGATACCATGCCAACTTGCAACCATTTCAGAGTTCATTTGAAGTGCTTTTCAGTTTCAGGGTCATATAGCTCAAAAAAAATTAGTAAATGCATGAAAAATAAAAAACAAAGTCAGAAAGGGTTGAAACTTGATGATGTGGCTTTGAATGGTTCATTTTCAACATAAAAAAATTCTGGAGTTCAATTAAGTTCAAAATAATGAAATCCCTTGGTAACACATGAGTTTTCGTTCGAAACCCTGATACTTCGAAAGAGATTGTCCATTTTGTACACGAAGTGCATCCAGTTTTTCCCGTAACCCTCTCAACTTTTTAGCACATGCTATGTGGGTGAAATGATGATACCATGCCAACTTTCAACCTTTTCAGAGTTCATTTAAAGTGCTTTTCAATTTCAGGGTCATATAGCTCAAAAAATCAGTAAATGCATGACAAATAACAAATGAAGTCAGAAAGGGTTGAAATTTGATGATGTTGCTTTGAATGGTGCATTTTGAACACACAAAAAGTCTGGAGATCAAATAAGTTCAAAATAATGAAATGCCTTTTGTAACAGATGAGTTTCCGTTTGAAACCCTGATACTTCGAAAGAGATTGTCCATTTTGTACACGAAGTGCATCCAGTTTTTCCCGTAACCCTCTCAACTTTTTAGTACATGCTATGTGGGTGAAATGATGATACCATGCCAACTTTCAACCTTTTCAGAGTTCATTTTAAGTGCTTTTCAATTGCAGGGTCATATAGCTCAAAAAATCAGTAAATGCATGAAAAATAACAAATGAAGTCAGAAAGGGTTGAAAATTGATGATGTGGCTTTGAATGGTGCATTTTGAACACACAAAAAGTCTGGAGATCAAATAAGTTGAAAATAATGAAATGCCTTTTGTAACAGATGAGTTTCCGTTTGAAACCCTGACACTTCGAAAGAGATTGTCCATTTTTTACACGAAGTGCATCCAGTTTTCGCCGTAACCCTCTCAACTTTTTAGCACATGCTATGTGGGGGAAATGATGATACCATGCCAACTTTCAACCTTTTCAGAGTTCATTTGAATTGCTTTTCAATTTCAGGGTCATATAGCTCAAAACAATCAATAAATGCATGAAAAATAACAAACGAAGTTAGAAAGGGTTGAAAATTGATGATGTGGCTCTCAATGGTGCATTTTGAACACACAGAAAGTCTGGAGTTCAAATAAGTTCAAAATAATGAAATCCCATTGTAGCAGATGAGTTTTCGTCCGAAACCCTGATACTTCGAAAGAGATTGTCGATTTTGTACAAGAAGTGCATCTAGTTTTTCCCGTAACCCTCTCAACTTTTTAGCACATGCTATGTGGGTGAAATGATGATACCATGCCAACTTTCAACCTTTTCAGAGTTCATTTAAAGTGCTTTTCAATTTCAGGGTCATATAGCTCAAAAAATCAGTAAATGCATGACAAATAACAAATGAAGCCAGAAAGGGTTGAAAATTGATGATGTGGCTTTGAATGGTGCATTTTGAACACACGAAAAGTCTGGAGATCAAATAAGTTCAAAATAATGAAATGCCTTTTGTAACAGATGAGTTTCCGTTTGAAACCCTGATACTTCGAAAGAGATTGTCCATTTTGTACACGAAGTGCATCCAGTTTTTCCCGTAACCCTCTCAACTTTTTAGCACATGCTATGTGGGGGAAATGATGATACCATGCCAACTTTCAACCTTTTCAGAGTTCATTTGAAGTGTTTTTCAATTTCAGGATCATATAGCTCGAAAAAATCAGTAAATGCATGAAAAATAACAAATGAAGTCAGAAAGGGTTGAAAATTGATGATGTGGCTTTGAATGGTGCATTTTGAACACACAAAAAGTCTGGAGTTCAAATAAGTTCAAAATAATGAAATGCCTTTTGTAACAGACGAGTTTCCGTTTGAAACCCTGATACTTCGAAAGAGATTGTCGATTTTGTACACGAAGTGCATCCAGTTTTTGCCGTAACCCTCTCAACTTTTTAGCACATGCTATGTGGGTGAAATGATGATACCATGCCAACTTTCAACCTTTTCAGAGTTCATTTGAATTGCTTTTCAATTTCAGGGTCATATAGCTCAAAAAAATCGGTAAATGCATGAAAAATAACAAATGAAGTTAGAAAGGGTTGGAAAATGATGATGTGGCTTCGAATGGTGCATTTTGAACACACAAAAATTCTGGAGTTCAAATAAGTTCAAAATAATGAAATCCCTTTGTAACAGACGAGTTTTCGTTCGAAACCCTGATACTTCGAAAGAGATTGTCCATTTTGTACGCGAAGTGCATCCAGTTTTTCCCGTAACCCTCTCACCTTTTTAGCACATGCTACATGGGTGAAATGATGATACCATGCCAACTTTCAACCTTTTCAGAGTTCATTTGAAGTGCTTTTGAATTTTCGGGTCATATACCTGAAAAAAATCAGTAAATGAATGAAAAATAACAAATGAAGTCAGAAAGGGTTGAAAATTGATGTTTTGGCTTTGAATGGTGCCTTTTGAACACACAAAAATTATGGAGTTCAAATAAGTTGAAAATAATGAAATCCCTTGGTAACAGATGAGTTTTCGTCCGAAACCCTGATACTTCGAAAGAGATTGTCCATTTTGTACACGAAGTGCATCCAGTTTTTCCAGTAACCCTCTCAACTTTTTAGCACATGCTATGTGGGTGAAATGATGATACCATGCCAACTTTCAACCTTTTCAGAGTTCATTTGAATTGCTTTTCAATTTCAGGGTCATATAGCTCAAAACAATCAATAAATGCATGAAAAATAACAAATGAAGTTAGAAAGGGTTGAAAATTGATGATGTGGCTCTCAATGGTGCATTTTGAACACACAAAAAGTCTGGAGTTCAAATAAGTTCAAAATAATGAAATCCCATTGTAGCAGATGAGTTTTCGTCCGAAACCCTGATACTTCGAAAGAGATTGTCGATTTTGTACAAGAAGTGCATCCAGTTTTTTCCGTGACCCTCTCAACTTTTTAGCACATGCTATGTGTGTGAAATGATGATACCATGCCAACTTTCAACCTCATCAGAGTTCATTTGAAGTGCTTTTGAATTTCAGGGTCGTATAGGTCAAAAAATTAGTTAATGCATGAAAAATAACAAATGAAGTCAGAAAGGGTTCAAAATTGAATATGTGGCTTTGAATGGTGCATTTTGAACATACAAAAATGTCCGGAGTTCAAATAAGTTTAAAATAATGAAATCCCTTTGCAACAGATGAGTTTTCGTCCGAAACCCTGATACTTCGAAAGAGATTGTCCATTTTGTACACGAAGTGCATCCAAATTTTCCCGTAACCCTCTCAACTTTTTAGCACATGCTGTGGGTGAAATGATGACACCATGCCAACTTGCAACCATTTCAGAGTTCCTTTGAAGTGCTTTTCAGTTTCAGGGTCATATAGCTCAAAAAATGAGTAAATGCATGAAAAATAAAAAACGAAGTCAGAATGGGTTGAAACTTGATGATGTGGCTTTGAATGGTTCATATTCAACATACAAAAATTCTGGAGTTCAATTAAGTTCAAAATAATGAAATCCCTTGGTAACACATGAGGTTTCGTTCGAAACCCTGATACTTCAAAAGAGATTGTCCATTTTGTACACGAAGTGCATCCAGTTTTTCACTAACCCTCTCAACTTTTTAGCACATGCTATGTGGGTGAAATGATGATACCATGCCAACTTTCAACCTTTTCAGAGTTCATTTGAAGTGCTTTTCAATTTCAGGGTCATATAGCTCAAAAAAAATCAGTAAATGCATGAAAAATAACAAATGAAGTCAGAAAGGGTTGAAAATTGATGATGTGGCTTCGAATGGTGCATTTTGAACACACAAAAAGTCTGGAGTTCAAATAAGTTCAAAATAATGAAATGCCTTTTATAATAGACGAGTTTCCGTTTGAAACCCTGATTCTTCGAAAGAGATTGTCCATTTTGTACACGAAGTGCATCCAGTTTTGGCCGTAACCCTCTCAACTTTTTAGCACATGCTATGTGGGTGAAATGATGATACCATGCCAAGTTTCAACCTTTTCAGAGTTCATTTGAATTGCTTTTCTATTTCCGGGTCATATAGCTCAAAAAAATCGGTAAATGCATGAAAAATAACAAATGAAGTTAGAAAGGGTTGAAAATTGATGATGTGGCTTCGGATGGTGCATTTTGAACACACAAAAATTCTGGAGTTCAAATATGTTCAAAAATAATGAAATCCCTTTGTAACAGACGAGTTTTTGTTCGAAACCCTGATACTTCGAAAGAGATTGTCCATTTTGTACACGAAGTGCATCCAGTTTTTCCCGTAACCCTCTCAACTTTTTAGCACATGCTATGTGGGTGAAATGATGATACCATGCCAACTTTCAATCTTTTCAGAGTTCATTTGAAGTGCTTTTGAATTTTAGGGTCATATAGCTCAAAAAAATCAGTAAATGCATGATAAATAACAAATGAAGTCAGAAAGGCTGAAAATTGATGGTGTGGCTTTGAATGGTGCCTTTTGAACACACTAAACTATGGAGTTCAAATAAGTTAAAAATAATGAAATCCCTTGGTAACAGATGAGTTTTCGTCCCAAACCCTGATGCTTCGAAAGAGATTGTCCATTTTGTATACGAAGTGCATCCAGTTTTGCCGTAACCCTCTTAGCTTTTTAGCACATGCTATGTGGGTGAAATGATGATACCATGCCAAATTTCAACCTTTTCAGAATTCATTTGAAGTGCTTTTCAATTTCAGGGTCATATAGCTCAAAACAATCAATAAATGCATGAAAAATAACAAATGAAGTTAGAAAGGGTTGAAAATTGATGATGTGGCTCTCAATGGTGCATTTTGAGCACACAAAAATTCTGGAGTTCAAATAAGTTCAAAATAATGAAATCCCATTGTAGCAGATGAGTTTTCGTCCGAAACCCTGATACTTCGAAAGAGATTGTCCATTGTGTACAAGAAGTGCATCCAGTTTTTTCCGTAACCCTCTCAACTTTTTAGCACATGCTATGTGTGTGAAATGATGATAGCATGGCAACTTTCAACCTTATCAGAGTTCATTTGAAGTGCTTTTGAATTTCAGGGTCGTATAGCTCAAAAAATCAGTAAATGCATGAAAAAAACAACTGAAGTCAGAAAGGGTTCAAAATTGATGATGTGCCTTTGAATGGTGCATTTTGAACACACAAAAAGTCCGGAGTTCACATAAGTTCAAAATAATGAAATCCCTTTGTAACAGATGAGTTTTCGTCCGAAACCCTGATACTTCGAAAGAGATTGTCCATTTTGTACACGAAGTGCATCCAGTTTTTCCCATAACCCTCTTAACTTTTTAGCACATGCTGTGGGTGAAATGATGATACCATGCCAACTTGCAACCATTTCAGAGTTCATTTGAAGTGCTTTTCAGTTTCAGGGTCATATAGCTCAAAAAAATTTAGTAAATGCATGAAAAATAAAAAACGAAGTCAAAAAGGGTTGAAACTTGATGATGTGGCTTTGAATGGTTCATTTTCAACATACAAAAACTCTGGAGTTCAATTAAGTTCAAAATAATGAAATCCCTTGGTAACACATGAGTTTTCGTTCGAAACCCTGATACTGCGAAAGAGATTGTCCATTTTGTACACGAAGTGCATCCAGTTTTTCCCGTAACCCTCTCAACTTTTTAGCACATGCTATGTGGGTGAAATGATGATACCATGCCAACTTTAAACCTTTTCAGAGTTCATTTAAAGTGCTTTTCAATTTCAGGGTCATATAGCTCAAAAAATCAGTAAATGCATGACAAATAACAAATGAAGTCAGAAAGGGTTAAAAATTGATGATGTTGCTTTGAATGGTGCATTTTGAACACACAAAAAGTCTGGAGATCAAATAAGTTCAAAATAATGAAGTGCCTTTTGTAACAGATGAGTTTCCGTTTGAAACCCTGATACTTCGAAAGAGATTGTCCATTTTGTACACGAAGTGCATCCAGTTTTTCCCGTAACCCTCTCAACTTTTTAGCACATGCTATGTGGGTGAAATGATGATACCATGCCAACTTTCAACCTTTTCAGAGTTCATTTAAAGTGCTTTTCAATTTCAGGGTCATATAGCTCAAAAAATCAGTAAATGCATGAAAAATAACAAATGAAGTCAGAAAGGGTTGAAAATTGAAGATGTGGCTTTGAATGGTGCATTTTGAACACACAAAAAGTCTGGAGATCAAATAAGTTCAAAATAAGGAAATGCCTTTTGTAACAGATGAGTTTCCGTTTGAAACCCTGATACTTCGAAAGAGATTGTCCATTTTGTACACGAAGTGCATCCAGTTTTCGCCGTAACCCTCTCAACTTTTTAGCACATGCTATGTGGGGGGAAATGATGATACCATGCCAACTTTCAACCTTTTCAGAGTTCATTTGAATTGCTTTTCAATTTCAGGGTCATATAGGTCAAAACAATCAATAAATGCATGAAAAATAACAAACGAAGTTAGAAAGGGTTGAAAATTGATGATGTGGCTCTCAATGGTGCATTTTGAACACACAAAAAGTCTGGAGTTCAAATAAGTTCAAAATAATGAAATCCCATTGTAGCAGATGAGTTTTCGTCCGAAACCCTGATACTTCGAAAGAGATTGTCGATTTTGTACAAGAAGTGCATCCAGTTTTTCCCGTAACCCTCTCAACTTTTTAGCACATGCTATGTGGGTGAAATGATGATACCATGCCAACTTTCAACCTTTTCAGAGTTCATTTGAAGTGCTTTTCAATTTCAGGGTCATATAGCTCAAAAAATCAGTAAATGCATGACAAATAACAAATGAAGTCAGAAAGGGTTGAAAATTGATGATGTGGCTTTGAATGGTGCATTTTGAACACACAAAAAGTCTGGAGATCAAATAAGTTCAAAATAATGAAATGCCTTTTGTAACAGATGAGTTTCCGTTTGAAACCCTGATACTTCGAAAGAGATTGTCCATTTTGTACACGAAGTGCATCCAGTTTTCGCCGTAACCCTCTCAACTTTTTAGCACATGCTATGTGGGGAAATGATGATACCATGCCAACTTTCAACCTTTTCAGAGTTCATTTGAATTGCTTTTCAATTTCAGGGTCATATAGCTCAAAACAATCAATAAATGCATGAAAAATAACAAACGAAGTTAGAAAGGGTTGAAAATTGATGATGTGGCTCTCAATGGTGCATTTTGAACACACAAAAAGTCTGGAGTTCAAATAAGTTCAAAATAATGAAATCCCATTGTAGCAGATGTGTTTTCGTCCGAAACCCTGATACTTCGAAATAGATTGTCGATTTTGTACAAGAAGTGCATCCAGTTTTTTCCGTAACCCTCTCAACTTTTTAGCACATGCTATGTGTGTGAATTGATGATACCATGCCAACTTTCAACCTCATCAGAGTTCATTTGAAGTGCTTTTGAATTTCTGGGTCGTATAGGTCAAAAAATTAGTTAATGCATGAAAAATAACAAATGAAGTTAGAAAGGGTTCAAAATTGATGATGTGGCTTTGAATGGTGCATTTTGAACACACAAAAAGTCCGGAGTTCAAATAAGTTTAAAATAATGAAATCCCTTTGCAACAGATGAGTTTTCGTCCGAAACCCTGATACTTCGAAAGAGATTGTCCATTTTGTACACGAAGTGCATCCAGTTTTTCCCGTAACCCTCTCAACTTTTTAGCACATGCTGTGGGTGAAATGATGACACCATGCCAACTTGCAACCATTTCAGAGTTCCTTTGAAGTGCTTTTCAGTTTCAGGGTCATATAGCTCAAAAAATTAGTAAAATGCATGAAAAATAAAAAACGAAGTCAGAAAGGGTTGAAACTTGATGATGTGGCTTTGAATGGTTCATATTCAACATACAAAAATTCTGAGTTCAATTAAGTTCAAAATAATGAAATCCTTGGTAAGACATGAGTTTTCGTTCGAAACCCTGATACTTCGAAAGAGATTGTCCATTTTGTACACGAAGTGCATCCAGTTTTTCCCGTAACCCTCTCAACTTTTTAGCACATGCTATGTGGGTGAAATGATGATACCATGCCAACTTTCAACCTTTTCAGAGTTCATTTGAAGTGCTTTTCAATTTCAGGGTCATATAGCTCAAAAAAATCAGTAAATGCATGAAAAATAACAAATGAAGTCAGAAAGGGTTGAAAATTGATGATGTGGCTTTGAATGGTGCATTTTGAACACACAAAAAGTCTGGAGTTCAAATAAGTTCAAAATAATGAAATGCCTTTTATAATAGACGAGTTTCCGTTTGAAACCCTGATTCTTCGAAAGAGATTGTCCATTTTGTACACGAAGTGCATCCAGTTTTGGCCGTAACCCTCTCAACTTTTTAGCACATGCTATGTGGGTGAAATGATGATACCATGCCAACTTTCAACCTTTTCAGAATTCATTTGAATTGCTTTTCAATTTCCGGGTCATATAGCTCAAAAAAATCGGTAAATGCATGAAAAATAACAAATGAAGTAAGAAAGGGTTGAAAATTGATGATGTGGCTTCGGATGGTGCATTTTGAACACACAAAAATTCTGGAGTTCAAATAAGTTCAAAAATAATGAAATCCCTTTGTAACAGACGAGTTTTTGTTCGAAACCCTGATACTTCGAAAGAGATTGTCCATTTTGTACACGAAGTGCATCCAGTTTTTCCCGTAACCCTCTCAACTTTTTAGCACATGCTATGTGGGTGAAATGATGATACCATGCCAACTTTCAATCTTTTCAGAGTTCATTTGAAGTGCTTTTGAATTTTAGGGTCATATAGCTCAAAAAAATCAGTAAATGCATGATAAATAACAAATGAAGTCAGAAAGGCTGAAAATTGATGGTGTGGCTTTGAATGGTGCCTTTTGAACACACAAAAATTATGGAGTTCAAATAATTTAAAAATAACGAAATCCCTTGGTAACAGATGAGTTTTTGTCCCAAACCCTGATGCTTCGAAAGAGATTGTCCATTTTGTATACGAAGTGCATCCAGTTTTCCCGTAACCCTCTTAGCTTTTTAGAACATGCTATGTGGGTGAAATGATGATACCATGCCAACTGGCAACCATTTCAGAGTTCATTTGAAGTGCTTTTGAATTTCAGGGTCGTATAGCTCAAAAAATCAGTAAATGCATGAAAAAAACAACTGAAGTCAGAAAGGGTTCAAAATTGATGATGTGCCTTTGAATGGTGCATTTTGAACACACAAAAAGTCCGGAGTTCAAATAAGTTCAAAATAATGAAATCCCTTTGTAACAGATGAGTTTCCGTTTGAAACCCTGATACTTCGAAAGAGATTGTCCATTTTGTACACGAAGTGCATCCAGTTTTTCCCGTAACCCTCTCAACTTTTTAGCACATGCTATGTGGGTGAAATGATGATACCATGCCAACTTTCAACCTTTTCAGAGTTCATTGAAGTGCTTTTCAATTTCAGGATTATATAGCTCAAAACAATCAATAAATGCATGAAAAATAACAAATGAAGTCAGAAAGGGTTGAAAATTGATGGTGTGGCTTTTAATGGTGCCTTTTGAACACACAAAAATTCTGGAGTTCAAATAAGTTCAAAATAATGAAATGCCTTTGTAACAGACGAGTTTTCGTTCGAAACCCTGATACTACGAAAGAGATTGTCCATTTTGTACACGAAGTGCATCCAGTTTTTCCCATAACCCTCTCAACTTTTTAGCACATGCTATGTGGGTGAAATGATGATACCATGCCAACTTTCAACCTTTTCAGAGTTCATTTGAAGTGCTTTTCAATTTCAGGGTCATATAGCTCAAAAAATCAGTAAATGCATGAAAAATAACAAATGAAGTCAGAAAGGATTGAAAATTGATGATGTGGCTTTGAATGGTGCATTTTGAACACACAAAAAGTCTGGAGATCAAATGAGTTCAAAATAATGAAATGCCTTTTGTAACAGATGAGTTTCTGTTTGAAACCCTGATACTTCGAAAGAGATTGTCCATTTTGTACACGAAGTGCATCCAGTTTTCGCCGTAACCCTCTCAACTTTTTAGCACATGCTATGTGGGGGAAATGATGATACCATGCCAACTTTCAACCTTTTCAGAGTTCATTTGAATTTCTTTTCAATTTCAGGGTCATATAGCTCAAAACAATCAATAAATGCATGAAAAATAACAAACGAAGTTAGAAAGGGTTGAAAATTGATGATGTGGCTCTCAATGGTGCATTTTGAACACACAAAAAGTCTGGAGTTCAAATAAGTTCAAAATAATGAAATCCCATTGTAGCAGATGAGTTTTCGTCCGAAACCCTGATACTTCGAAAGAGATTGTCGATTTTGTACAAGAAGTGCATCCAGTTTTTCCCGTAACCCTCTCAACTTTTTAGCACATGCTATGTGGGGGAAATGATGATACCATGCCAACTTTCAACCTTTTCAGAGTTCATTTAAAGTGCTTTTCAATTTCAGGGTCATATAGCTCAAAAAATCAGTAAATGCATGACAAATAACAAATGAAGTCAGAAAGGGTTGAAAATTGATGATGTGGCTTTGAATGGTGCATTTTGAACACACAAAAAGTCTGGAGATCAAATAAGTTCAAAATAATGAAATGCCTTTTGTAACAGATGAGTTTCCGTTTGAAACCCTGATACTTCGAAAGAGATTGTCCATTTTGTACACGAAGTGCATCCAGTTTTTCCCGTAACCCTCTCAACTTTTTAGCACATGCTATGTGGGTGAAATGATGATACCATGCCAAATTTCAACCTTTTCAGATTTCATTTAAAGTGCTTTTCAATTTCAGGGTCATATAGCTCAAAAAATCAGTAAATGCATGACAAATAACAAATGAAGTCAGAAAGGGTTGAAAATTGATGATGTGGCTTTGAATGGTGCATTTTGAACACACAAAAAGTCTGGAGATCAAATAAGTTCAAAATAATGAAATGCCTGTTGTAACAGATGAGTTTCCGTTTGAAACCCTGATACTTCAAAAGAGATTGTCCATTTTGTACACGAAGTGCATCCAGTTTTTCCCGTAACCCTCTCAACTTTTTAGCACATGCTATGTGGGTGAAATGATGATACCATGCCAACTTTCAACCTTTTCAGAGTTCATTTGAGGTGCTTTTCAATTTCAGGGTCATATAGCCGAAAACAATCAATAAATGCATGAAAAATAACAAATTAAGTTAGAAAGGGTTGAAAATTGATGATGTGGCTCTCAATGGTGCATTTTGAACACACAAAAAGTCTGGAGTTCAAATAAGTTCAAAATAATGAAATCCCATTGTAGCAGATGAGTTTTCGTCCGAAACTCTGATATTTCGAAAGAGATTGTCGATTTTGTACAAGAAGTGCATCCAGTTTTTCCCGTAACCCTCTCAACTTTTTAGCACATGCTATGTGGGTGAAATGATGATACCATGCCAACTTTCAACCTTTTCAGAGTTCATTTAAAGTGCTTTTCAATTTCAGGGTCATATAGCTCAAAAAATCAGTAAATGCATGACAAATAACAAATGAAGTCAGAAAGGGTTGAAAATTGATGATGTGGCTTTGAATGGTGCATTTTTAACACACAAAAAGTCTGGAGATCAAATAAGTTCAAAATAATGAAATGCCTTTTGTAGCAGATGAGTTTCCGTTTGAAACCCTGATACTTCGAAAGAGATTGTCCATTTTGTACACGAAGTGCATCCAGTTTTTCCCGTAACCCTCTCAACTTTTTAGCACATGCTATGTGGGTGAAATGATGATACCATGCCAACTTTCAACCTTTTCAGAGTTCATTTGAAGTGCTTTTCAATTTCAGGATTATATAGCTCAAAACAATCAATAAATGCATGAAAAATAACAAATGAAGTCAGAAAGGGTTGAAAATTGATGGTGTGGCTTTTAATGGTGCCTTTTGAACACACAAAAATTCTGGAGTTCAAATAAGTTCAAAATAATGAAATGCCTTTGTAACAGACGAGTTTTCGTTCGAAACCCTGATACTACGAAAGAGATTGTCCATTTTGTACACGAAGTGCATCCAGTTTTTCCCATAACCCTCTCAACTTTTTAGCACATGCTATGTGGGTGAAATGATGATACCATGCCAACTTTCAACCTTTTCAGAGTTCATTTGAAGTGCTTTTCAATTTCAGGGTCATATAGCTCAAAAAAATCAGTAAATGCATGAAAAATAACAAATGAAGTTAGAAAGGGTTGAAAATTGATGATGTGGCTTTGAATGGTGCATTTTTAACACACAAAAAGTTGGAGTTCAAATAAGTTCAAAATAATGAAATCCCTTGGTAACAGATGAGTTTTCGTCCGAAACCCTGATGCTTCGAAAGAGATTGTCCATTTTGTATACGAAGTGCATCCAGTTTTTCCCATAACCCTCTTAGCTTTTTAGCACATGCTATGTGGGTGAAATGATGATACCATGCCAACTTTCAACCTTTTCAGAGTTCATTTGAAGTGCTTTTCAATTTCAGGGTCATATAGCTGAAAACAATCAATAAATGCATGAAAAATAACAAATTAAGTTAGAAAGGGTTGAAAATTGATGATGTGGCTCTCAATGGTGCATTTTGAACACACAAAAAGTATGGAGTTCAAATAAATTCAAAATAATGAAATGCCTTTTGTAACAGACGAGTTTCCGTTTGAAACCCTGATACTTCGAAAGAGATTGTCCATTTTGTACACGAAGTGCATCCAGTTTTCGCCGTAACCCTCTCAACTTTTTAGCACATGCTATGTGGGGGAAATGATGATACCATGCCAACTTTCAACCTTTTCAGAGTTCATTTGAAGTGCTATTCAATTTCAGGGTCATATAGCTCAGAAAATTAACTAAATGAATGAAAAATAACAAATGAAGTCAAAAAGGGTTGAAAATTGATGGTGTGGCTTTGAATGGTGCCTTTTGAACACACAAAAATTATGGAGTTCAAATAAGTTCAAAATAATGAAATCCCTTGGTAACAGATGAGTTTTCGTCCCAAATCCTGATACTTCGAAAGAGATTGTCCATTTTGTACACGAAGTGCATCCAGTTTTTCCCGTAACCCTCTCAACTTTTTGGCACATGCTATGTGGGTGAAATGATGATACCATGCCAACTTTCAACCTTTTCAGAGTTCATTTGAAGTGCTTTTCAATTTCAGGGTTATATAGCTCAAAACAATCAATAAATGCATGAAAAATAACAAATGAAGTCAGAAAGGGTTGAAAATTGATGGTGTGGCCTTTAATGGTGCCTTTTGAACACACAAAAATTCTGGAGTTCAAATAAGGTCAAAATAATGAAATGCCTTTGTAACAGACGAGTTTTCGTTCGAAACCCTGATACTACGAAAGAGATTGTCCATTTTGTACACGAAGTGCATCCAGTTTTTCCCATAACCCTCTCAACTTTTTAGCACATGCTATGTGGGTGAAATGATGATACCATGCCAACTTTCAACCTTTTCAGAGTTCATTTGAAGTGCTTTTCAATTTCAGGGTCATATAGCTCAAAAAAATCAGTAAATGCATGAAAAATAACAAATGAAGTTAGAAAGGGTTGAAAATTGATGATGTGGCTTTGAATGGTGCCTTTTGAACACACAAAAAGTTGGAGTTCAAATAAGTTCAAAATAATGAAATCCCTTGGTAACAGATGAGTTTTCGTCCGAAACCCTGATACTTCAAAAGAGATTGTCCATTTTGTACACGAAGTGCATCCAGTTTTTCCCGTAACCCTCTCAACTTTTTAGAACATGCTATGTGGGTGAAATGATGATACCATGCCAACTTTCAACCTTTTCAGAGTTCATTTGAAGTGCTTTTCAATTTCAGGGTCATATAGCTCAAAACAATCAATAAATGCATGAAAAATAACAAATGAAGTGAGAAAGGGTTGAAAATTGATGATGTGGCTCTCAATGGTGCATTTTGGCCACACAAAAAGTCTGGAGTTCAAATAAGTTCAAAATTATTAAATCCCATTGTAACAGACGAGTTTTCGTCCGAAACCCTGATACTTCGAAAGAGATTGTCGATTTTGTACAAGAAGTGCATCCAGTTTTTCCCGTAACCCTCTCAACTTTTTAGCACATGCTATGTGTGTGCAATGATGATACCATGCCAACTTGCAACCTTTTCAGAGTTCATTTGAAGTGCTTTTGAATTTCAGGGTCGTATAGCTCAAAAAATCAATAAATGCATGAAAACTAACAAATGAAGTCAGAAAGGGTTCAAACTTGATGATGTGGCTTTGAATGGTTCATTTTCAACATACAAAAAGTCTGGAGTTCAAATAAGTTGAAAATAAAGAAATCCCTTGGTAACAGATGAGTTTTCGTCCAAAACCCGGATACTTTGAAAGAGATTGTCCATTTTGTACACGAAGTGGATCCAGTTTTTCCCGTAACCCTCTCAACTTTTTAGCACATGCTATGTGGGTGAAATGATGATACCATGCCAACTTTCAACCTTTTCAGAGTTCATTTGAAGTGCTTTTCAATTTCAGGGTCATATAGCTCAAAACAATCAATAAATGCATGAAAAATAACAAAGTTAGAAAGGGTTGAAAATTGATGATGTGGCTTTGAATGGTGCATTTTGAACACACAAAAAGTCTGGAGTTCAAATAAGTTCAAAATAATGAAATGCCTTTTGTAACAGACGAGTTTCCGTTTGAAACCCTGATACTTCGAAAGAGATTGTCCATTTTGTACACGAAGTGCATCCAGTTTTTGCCGTAACCCTCTCATCTTTTTAGCACATGCTATGTGGCTGAAATGATGATACCATGCCAACTTTCAACCTTTTCAGAGTTCATTTGAATTGCTTTTCAATTTCAGGGTCATATAGCTCAAAAAAATCGGTGAATGCATGAAAAATAACAAATGAAGTTAGAAAGGGTTGAAAATTGATGATGTGGCTTCGAATGGTGCATTTTGAACACACAAAAATTCTAGAGATCAAATAAGTTCAAAATAATGAAATCCCTTTGTAACAGACGAGTTTTCGTTCGAAACCCTGATACTTCGAAAGAGATTGTGCATTTTGTACACGAAGTGCATCCAGTTTTTCCCGTAACCCTCTCAACTTTTTAGCACATGCTATGTGGGGGAAATGATGATACCATGCCAACTTTCAACCTTTTCAGAGTTCATTTAAAGTGCTTTTCAATTTCAAGGTGATATAGCTCAGAAAATTAACTAAATGAATGAAAAATAACAAATGAAGTCAAAAAGGGTTGAAAATTGATGGTGTGGCTTTGAATGGTGCCTTTTGAACACACAAAAATTATGGAGTTCAAATAAGTTCAAAATAATGAAATCCCTTGGTAACAGATGAGTTTTCGTCCCAAATCCTGATACTTCGAAAGAGATTGTCCATTTTGTACACGAAGTGCATCCAGTTTTTCCCGTAACCCTCTCAACTTTTTAGCACATGCTATGTGGGTGAAATGATGATACCATGCCAACTTTCAACCTTTTCAGAGTTCATTTGAAGTGCTTTTCAATTTCAGGGTTATATAGCTCAAAACAATCAATAAATGCATGAAAAATAACAAATGAAGTCAGAAAGGGTTGAAAATTGATGGTGTGGCTTTTAATGGTGCCTTTTGAACACACAAAAATTCTGGAGTTCAAATAAGTTCAAAATAATGAAATGCCTTTGTAACAGACGAGTTTTCGTTCGAAACCCTGATACTACGAAAGAGATTGTCCATTTTGTACACGAAGTGCATCCAGTTTTTCCCGTAACCCTCTCAACTTTTTAGCACATGCTATCTGGGTGAAATGATGATACCATGCCAACTTTCAACCTTTTCAGAGTTCATTTGAAGTGCTTTTCAATTTCACGGTCATATAGCTCAAAAAAATCAGTAAATGCATGAAAAATAACAAATGAAGTCAGAAAGGCTTGAAAATTGATGATGTGGCTTTGAATGGTGCATTTTGAACACACAAAAAGTCTGGAGTTCAAATAAGTTCAAAATAATGAAATGCCTTTTGTAACAGACGAGTTTCCGTTTGAAACCCTGATACTTCGAAAGAGATTGTCCATTTTGTACACGAAGTGCATCCAGTTTTTCCCATAACCCTCTCAACTTTTTAGCACATGCTATGTGGGTGAAATGATGATACCATGCCAACTTTCAACCTTTTCAGAGTTCATTTGAAGTGCTTTTCAATTTCAGGGTCATATAGCTCAAAAAAATCAGTAAATGCATGAAAAATAACAAATGAAGTTAGAAAGGGTTGAAAATTGATGATGTGGCTTTGAATGGTGCATTTTTAACACACAAAAAGTTGGAGTTCAAATAAGTTCAAAATAATGAAATCCCTTGGTAACAGATGAGTTTTCGTCCGAAACCCTGATGCTTCGAAAGAGATTGTCCATTTTGTATACGAAGTGCATCCAGTTTTTCCCATAACCCTCTTAGCTTTTTAGCACATGCTATGTGGGTGAAATGATGATACCATGCCAACTTTCAACCTTTTCAGAGTTCATTTGAAGTGCTTTTCAATTTCAGGGTCATATAGCTGAAAACAATCAATAAATGCATGAAAAAAACAAATTAAGTTAGAAAGGGTTGAAAATTGATGATGTGGCTCTCAATGGTGCATTTTGAACACACAAAAAGTATGGAGTTCAAATAAGTTCAAAATAATGAAATGCCTTTTGTAACAGACGAGTTTCCGTTTGAAACCCTGATACTTCGAAAGAGATTGTCCATTTTGTACACGAAGTGCATCCAGTTTTCGCCGTAACCCTCTCAACTTTTTAGCACATGCTATGTGGGGGAAATGATGATACCATGCCAACTTTCAACCTTTTCAGAGTTCATTTGAATTGCTTTTCAATTTCTGGGTCATATAGCTCAAAAAAATCGGTAAATGCATGAAAAATAACAAATGAAGTTAGAAAGGGTTGAAAATTGATGATGTGGCTTCAAATGGTGCATTTTGAACACACAAAAATTCTGGAGTTCAAATAAGCTCAAAATAATGAAATCCCTTTGTAACAGACGAGTTTTCGTTCGAAACCCTGATACTACGAAAGAGATTGTCCATTTTGTACACGAAGTGCATCCAGTTTTTCCCGTAACCCTCTCAACTTTTTAGCACATGCTATGTGGGTGAAATGATGATACCATGCCAACTTTCAACCTTTTCAGAGTTCATTTGAAGTGCTATTCAATTTCAGGGTCATATAGCTCAAAAAAATAACTAAATGAATGAAAAATAACAAATGAAGTCAGAAAGGGTTGAAAATTGATGGTGTGGCTTTGAATGGTGCCTTTTGAACACACAAAAATTATGGAGTTCAAATAAGCTCAAAATAATGAAATCCCTTGGTAACAGATGAGTTTTCATCCGAAACCCTGATACTTCGAAAGAGATTGTCCATTTTGTACACGAAGTGCATCCAGTTTTTCCCGTAACCCTCTCAACTTTTTAGCACATGCTATGTGGGTGGAATGATGATACCATGCCAACTTTCAACCTTTTCAGAGTTCATTTGAAATGCTTTTCAATTTCAGGGTTATATAGCTCAAAACAATCAATAAATGCATGAAAAATAACAAATGAATTCAGAAAGGGTTGAAAATTGATGGTGTGGCTTTGAATGGTGCCTTTTGAACACACAAAAATTATGGAGTTCAAATAAGTTCCAAATAATGAAATCCCTTGGCAATAGATGAGTTTTCGTCCGAAACCCTGATACTTCAAAAGAGATTGTCCATTTTGTACACGAAGTGCATCCAGTTTTTCCCGTAACCCTCTCAACTTTTTAGCACATGCTATGTGGGTGGAATGATGATACCATGCCAACTTTCAACCTTTTCAGAGTTCATTTGAAATGCTTTTCAATTTCAGGGTTATATAGCTCAAAACAATCAATAAATGCATGAAAAATAACAAATGAATTCAGAAAGGGTTGAAAATTGATGGTGTGGCTTTGAATGGTGCCTTTTGAACACACAAAAATTATGGAGTTCAAATAAGTTCAAAATAATGAAATCCCTTGGCAATAGATGAGTTTTCGTCCGAAACCCTGATACTTCAAAAGAGATTGTCCATTTTGTACACGAAGTGCATCCAGTTTTTCCCGTAACCCTCTCAACTTTTTAGAACATGCTATGTGGGTGAAATGATGATACCATGCCAACTTTCAACCTTTTCAGAGTTCATTTGAAGTGCTTTTCAATTTCAGGTTCATATAGCTCAAAACAATCAATAAATGCATGAAAAATAACAAATGAAGTGAGAAAGGGTTGAAAATTGATGATGTGGCTCTCAATGGTGCATTTTGGCCACACAAAAAGTCTGGAGTTCAAATAAGTTCAAAATTATTAAATCCCATTGTAACAGACGAGTTTTCGTCCGAAACCCTGATACTTCGAAAGAGATTGTCGATTTTGTACAAGAAGTGCATCCAGTTTTTCCCGTAACCCTCTCAACTTTTTAGCACATGCTATGTGTGTGCAATGATGATACCATGCCAACTTGCAACCTTTTCAGAGTTCATTTGAAGTGCTTTTGAATTTCAGGGTCGTATAGCTCAAAAAATCAATAAATGCATGAAAACTAACAAATGAAGTCAGAAAGGGTTGAAACTTGATGATGTGGCTTTGAATGGTTCATTTTCAACATACAAAAAGTCTGGAGTTCAAATAAGTTGAAAATAATGAAATCCCTTGGTAACAGATGAGTTTTCGTCCAAAACCCGGATACTTTGAAAGAGATTGTCCATTTTGTACACGAAGTGGATCCAGTTTTTCCCGTAACCCTCTCAACTTTGTAGCACATGCTATGTGGGTGAAATGATGATACCATGCCAACTTTCAACCTTTTCAGAGTTCATTTGAAGTGCTTTTCAATTTCAGGGTCATATAGCTCAAAACAATCAATAAATGCATGAAAAATAACAAAGTTAGAAAGGGTTGAAAATTGATGATGTGGCTTTGAATGGTGCATTTTGAACACACAAAAAGTCTGGAGTTCAAATAAGTTCAAAATAATGAAATGCCTTTTGTAACAGACGAGTTTCCGTTTGAAACCCTGATACTTCGAAAGAGATTGTCCATTTTGTACACGAAGTGCATCCAGTTTTTGCCGTAACCCTCTCATCTTTTTAGCACATGCTATGTGGCTGAAATGATGATACCATGCCAACTTTCAACCTTTTCAGAGTTCATTTGAATTGTTTTTCAATTTCAGGGTCATATAGCTCAAAAAAATCGGTGAATGCATGAAAAATAACAAATGAAGTTAGAAAGGGTTGAAAATTGATGATGTGGCTTCGAATGGTGCATTTTGAACACACAAAAATTCTGGAGATCAAATAAGTTCAAAATAATGAAATCCCTTTGTAACAGATGAGTTTTCGTTCGAAACCCTGATACTTCGAAAGAGATTGTGCATTTTGTACACGAAGTGCATCCAGTTTTTCCCGTAACCCTCTCAACTTCTTAGCACATGCTATGTGGGGGAAATGATGATACCATGCCAACTTTCAACCTTTTCAGAGTTCATTTAAAGTGCTTTTCAATTTCAAGGTGATATAGCTCAAAAAAATTTGTAAATGCATGAAAAATAACAAATGAAATCAGAAAGGGTTGAAAATTGATGATGTGGCTTTGAATGGTGCATTTTGAACACACAAAAAGTCTGGAGTTCAAATAAGTTCAAAATAATGAAATGCCTTTTGTAACAGACGAGTTTCCGTTTGAAACCCTGATACTTCGAAAGAGATTGTCGATTTTGTACACGAAGTGCATCCAGTTTTTGCCGTAACCCTCTCAACTTTTTAGCACATGCTATGTGGGTGAAATGATGATACCATGCCAACTTTCAACCTTTTCAGAGTTCATTTGAATTGCTTTTCAATTTCAGGGTCATATAGCTCAAAAAAATCGGTAAATGCATGAAAAATAACAAATGAAGTTAGAAAGGGTTGGAAAATGATGATGTGGCTTCCAATGGTGCATTTTGAACACACAAAAATTCTGGAGTTCAAATAAGTCCAAAATAATGAAATCCCTTTGTAACAGACGAGTTTTCGTTCGAAACCCTGATACTTCGAAAGAGATTGTCCATTTTGTACGCGAAGTGCATCCAGTTTTTCCCGTAACCCTCTCACCTTTTTAGCACATGCTACGTGGGTGAAATGATGATACCATGCCAACTTTCAACCTTTTCAGAGTTCATTTGAAGTGCTTTTGAATTTCGGGTCATATAGCTGAAAAAATCAGTAAATGAATGAAAAATAACAAATGAAGTCAGAAAGGGTTGAAAATTGATGGTGTGGCTTTGAATGGTGCCTTTTGAACACACAAAAATTTTGGAGTTCAAATAAGTTGAAAATAATGAAATCCCTTGGTAACAGATGAGTTTTCGTCCGAAACCCTGATACTTCGAAAGAGATTGTCCATTTTGTACACGAAGTGCATCCAGTTTTTCCCGTAACCCTCTCAACTTTTTAGCAGATGTTATGTGGGTGTAATGATGATACCATGCTAACTTTCAATCTTTTCAGAGTTCATTTGAAGTGCTTTTGAATTTCAGGGTCATATAGCTCAAAAAATCAGTAAATGCATGATAAATAACAAATGAAGTCAGAAAGGCTGAAAATTGATGGTGTGGCTTTGAATGGTGCCTTTTGAACACACAAAAATTATGGAGTTCAAATAAGTTAAAAATAATGAAATCCCTTGGTAACAGATGAGTTTTCGTCCGAAACCCTGATGCTTCGAAAGAGATTGTCCATTTTGTATACGAAGTGCATCCAGTTTTCCCGTAACCCTCTTAGCTTTTTAGCACATGCTATGTGGGTGAAATGATGATACCATGCCAACTTTCAACCTTTTCAGAGTTCATTTGAATTGGTTTTCAATTTCAGGGTCATATAGCTCAAAACAATCAATAAATGCATGAAAAATAACAAATCAAGTTAGAAAGGGTTGAAAATTGATGATGTGGCTCTCAATGGTGCATTTTGAACACACAAAAAGTCTGGAGTTCAAATAAGTTCAAAATAATGAAATCCCATTGTAGCAGATGAGTTTTCGTCCGAAACCCTGATACTTCGAAAGAGATTGTCGATTTTGTACAAGAAGTGCATGCAGTTTTTTCCGTAACCCTCTCAACTTTTTAGCACATGCTATGTGTGTGAAATGATGATACCATGCCAACTTTCAACCTCATCAGAGTTCATTTGAAGTGCTTTTGAATTTCAGGGTCGTGTAGGTCAAAAAATTAGTTAATGCATGAAAAATAACAAATGAAGTCAGAAAGGGTTCAAAATTGATGATGTGGCTTTGAATGGTGCATTTTGAACACACAAAAAGTCCGGAGTTCAAATAAGTTTAAAATAATGAAATCCCTTTGCAACAGATGAGTTTTCGTCCGAAACCCTGATACTTCGAAAGAGATTGTCCATTTTGTACACGAAGAGCATCCAGTTTTTCCCGTAACCCTCTCAACTTTTTAGCACATGCTGTGGGTGAAATGATGACACAATGCCAACTTGCAACCATTTCAGAGTTCCTTTGAAGTGCTTTTCAGTTTCAGGGTCATATAGCTCAAAAAATTAGTAAATGCATGAAAAATAAAAAACGAAGTCAGAAAGGGTTGAAACTTGATGATGTGGCTTTGAATGGTTCATATTCAACATACAAAAATTCTGGAGTTCAATTAAGTTCAAAATAATGAAATCCCTTGGTAACACATGAGTTTTCGTTCGAAACCCTGATACTTCGAAAGAGATTGTCCATTTTGTACACGAAGTGCATCCAGTTTTTCCCGTAACCCTCTCAACTTTTTAGCACATGCTATGTGGGTGAAATGATGATACCATGCCAACTTTCAACCTTTTCAGAGTTCATTTGAAGTGCTTTTCAATTTCAGGGTCATATAGCTCAAAAAAAATCAGTAAATGCATGAAAAATAACAAATGAAGTCAGAAAGGGTTGAAAATTGATGATGTGGCTTTGAATGGTGCATTTTGAACACACAAAAAGTCTGGAGTTCAAATAAGTTCAAAATAATGAAATGCCTTTTATAATAGACGAGTTTCCGTTTGAAACCCTGATTCTTCGAAAGAGATTGTCCATTTTGTACACGAAGTGCATCCAGTTTTGGCCGTAACCCTCTCAACTTTTTAGCACATGCTATGTGGGTGAAATGATGATACCATGCCAACTTTCAACCTTTTCAGAGTTCATTTGAATTGCTTTTCAATTTCCGGGACATATAGCTCAAAAAAATCGGTAAATGCATGAAAAATAACAAATGAAGTTAGAAAGGGTTGAAAATTGATGATGTGGCTTCGGATGGTGCATTTTGAACACACAAAAATTCTGGAGTTCAAATAAGTTCAAAATAATGAAATCCCTTTGTAACAGACGAGTTTTTGTTCGAAACCCTGATACTTCGAAAGAGATTGTCCATTTTGTACACGAAGTGCATCCAGTTTTTCCCGTAACCCTCTCAACTTTTTAGCACATGCTATGTGGGTGAAATGATGATACCATGGCAACTTTCAAGCTTTTCAGAGTTCATTTGAAGTGCTTTTGAATTTTAGGGTCATATAGCTCAAAAAAATCAGTAAATGCATGATAAATAACAAATGATGTCAGAAAGGCTGAAAATTGATGGTGTGGCTTTGAATGGTGCCTTTTGAACACACAAAAATTATGGAGTTCAAATAAGTTAAAAATAATGAAATCCCTTGGTAACAGATGAGTTTTCGTCCGAAACCCTGATGCTTCGAAAGAGATTGTCCATTTTGTATACGAAGTGCATCCAGTTTTCCCGTAACCCTCTTAGCTTTTTAGCACATGCTATGTGGGTGAAATGATGATACCATGCCAAATTTCAACCTTTTCAGAGTTCATTTGAAGTGCTTTTCAATTTCAGGGTCATATAGCTCAAAACAATCAATAAATGCATGAAAAATAACAAATGAAGTTAGAAAGGGTTGAAAATTGATGATGTGGCTCTCAATGGTGCATTTTGAGCACACAAAAATTCTGGAGTTCAAATAAGTTCAAAATAATGAAATCCCATTGTAGCAGATGAGTTTTCGTCCGAAACCCTGATACTTCGAAAGAGATTGTCCATTGTGTACAAGAAGTGCATCCAGTTTTTTCCGTAACCCTCTCAACTTTTTAGCACATGCTATGTGTGTGAAATGATGATAGCATGCCAAATTTCAACCTTATCGGAGTTCATTTGAAGTGCTTTTGAATTTCAGGGTCGTATAGCTCAAAAAATCAGTAAATGCATGAAAAAAACAACTGAAGTCAGAATGGGTTCAAAATTGATGATGTGCCTTTGAATGGTGCATTTTGAACACACAAAAAGTCCGGAGTTCAAATAAGTTCAAAATAATGAAATCCCTTTGTAACAGATGAGTTTTCGTCCGAAACCCTGATACTTCGAAAGAGATTGTCCATTTTGTACACGAAGTGCATCCAGTTTTTCCCGTAACCCTCTCAACTTTTTAGCACATGCTGTGGGTGAAATGATGATACCATGCCAACTTGCAACCATTTCAGAGTTCATTTGAAGTGCTTTTCAGTTTCAGGGTCATATAGCTCAAAAAAAATTAGTAAATGCATGAAAAATAAAAAACGAAGTCAGAAAGGGTTGAAACTTGATGATGTGGCTTTGAATGGTTCATTTTCAACATACAAAAATTCTGGAGTTCAATTAAGTTCAAAATAATGAAATCCCTTGGTAACACATGAGTTTTCGTTCGAAACCCTGATACTTCGAAAGAGATTGTCCATTTTGTACACGAAGTGCATCCAGTTTTTCCCGTAACCCTCTCAACTTTTTAGCACATGCTATGTGGGTGAAATGATGATACCATGCCAACTTTCAACCTTTTCAGAGTTCATTTAAAGTGCTTTTCAATTTCAGGGTCATATAGCTCAAAAAATCAGTAAATGCATGACAAATAACAAATGAAGTCAGAAAGGGTTGAAAATTGATGATGTGGCTTTGAATGGTGCATTTTGAAGACACAAAAAGTCTGGAGTTCAAATAAGTTCAAAGTAATGAAATCCCTTTGTAACAGATGAGTTTCCGTTTGAAACCCTGATACTTCGAAAGAGATTGTCCATTTTGTACACGAAGTGCATCCAGTTTTCGCCGTAACCCTCTCAACTTTTGTAACAGATGAGTTTCCGTTTGAAACCCTGATACTTCGAAACAGATTGTCCATTTTGTACACGAAGTGCATCCAGTTTTCGCCGTAACCCTCTCAACTTTTTAGCACATGCTATGTGGGGGGAATGATGATACCATGCCAACTTTCAACCTTTTCAGAGTTCATTTGAAGTGCTTTTCAATTTCAGGGTCATATAGCTCAAAAAAAATCAGTAAATGCATGAAAAATAACAAATGAAGTCAGAAAGGGTTGAAAATTGATGATGTGGCTCTCAATGGTGCATTTTGAACACACAAAAAGTCTGGAGTTCAAATAAGTTCAAAATAATGAAATCCCATTGTAGCAGATGAGTTTTCGTCCGAAACCCTGATACTTCGAAAGAGATTGTCGATTTTGTACAAGAAGTGCATCCAGTTTTTCCCGTAACCCTCTAAACTTTTTAGCACATGCTATGTGGGTGAAATGATGATACCATGCCAACTTTCAACCTTTTCAGAGTTCATTTAAAGTGCTTTTCAATTTCAGGGTCATATAGCTCAAAAAAAATCAGTAAATGCATGAAAAAAAACAAATGAAGTCAGAAAGGGTTGAAAATTGATGATGTGGCTTCGGATGGTGCATTTTGAAGACACAAAAATTCTGGAGTTCAAATAAGTTCAAAGTAATGAAATCCCTTTGTAACAGACGAGTTTTTGTTCGAAACCCTGATACATCGAAAGAGATTGTCCATTTTGTACACGAAGTGCATCCAGTTTTTCCCGTAACCCTCTCAACTTTTTAGCACATGCTATGTGGGTGAAATGATGATACCATGCCAACTTTCAACCTTTTCAGAGTTCATTTGAAGTGCTTTTCAATTTCAGGGTCATATAGCTCAAAAAAAATCAGTAAATGCATGAAAAATAACAAATGAAGTCAGAAAGGGTTGAAAATTGATGATGTGGCTTTGAATGGTGCATTTTGAACACACAAAAAGTCTGGAGTTTAAATAAGTTCAAAATAATGAAATGCCTTTTGTAACAGATGAGTTTCCGTTTGAAACCCTGATACTTCGAAAGAGATTGTCCATTTTGTACACGAAGTGCATCCAGTTTTCGCCGTAACCCTCTCAACTTTTTAGCACATGCTATGTGGGTGAAATGATGATACCATGCCAACATTCAACCTTTTCAGTGTTCATTTGAAGTGCTTTTCAGTTTCAGGGTCATATAGCTCAAAAAATTAGTAAATGCATGAAAAATAACAAACGAAGTCAGAAAGGGTTGAAAATTGATGATGTGGCTCTCAATGGTGCATTTTGAACACACAAAAAGTCTGGAGTTCAATTAAGTTCAAAATAATGAAATCCCTTGGTAACACATGAGTTTTCGTTCGAAACCCTGATACTTTGAAAGAGATTGTCCATTTTGTACACGAAGTGCATCCAGTTTTTCCCGTAACCCTCTCAACTTTTTAGCACATGCTATGTGGGTGAAATGATGATACCATGCCAACTTTCAACCTTTTCAGAGTTCATTTGAATTGCTTTTCAATTTCAGGGTCATATAGCTAAAAAAAAATCAGTAAATGCATGAAAAATAACAAATGAAGTCAGAAAGTGTTGAAAATTGATGATGTGGCTTTGAATGGTGCATTTTGAACACACAAAAAGTCTGGAGTTCAAATAAGTTCAAAATAATGAAATGCCTTTTATAAGAGACGAGTTTCCGTTTGAAACCCTGATTCTTCGAAAGAGATTGTCCATTTTTGTACACGAAGTGCATCCAGTTTTGGCCGTAACCCTCTCAACTTTTTAGCACATGCTATGTGGGTGAAATGATGATACCATGCCAACTTTCAATCTTTTCAGAGTTCATTTGAAGTGCTTTTCAATTTCCGGGTCATATAGCTCAAAAAAATCGGTAAATGCATGAAAAATAACAAATGAAGTTAGAAAGGGTTGAAAATTGATGATGTGGCTTCGGATGGTGCCTTTTGAACACACAAAAATTATGGAGTTCAAATAAGTTAAAAATAATGAAATCCCTTGGTAACAGATGAGTTTTCGTCCGAAACCCTGATGCTTCGAAAGAGATTGTCCATTTTGTATACGAAGTGCATCCAGTTTTCCCGTAACCCTCTTAGCTTTTTAGCACATGCTATGTGGGTGAAATGATGATACCATGCCAAATTTCAACCTTTTCAGAGTTCATTTGAAGTGCTTTTCAATTTCAGGGTCATATAGCTCAAAACAATCAATAAATGCATGAAAAATAACAAATGAAGTTAGAAAGGGTTGAAAATTGATGATGTGGCTCTCAATGGTGCATTTTGAGCACACAAAAATTCTGGAGTTCAAATAAGTTCAAAATAATGAAATCCCATTGTAGTAGATGAGTTTTCGTCCGAAACCCTGATACTTCGAAAGAGATTGTCCATTTTGTACAAGAAGTGCATCCAGTTTTTCCCGTAACCCTCTCAACTTTTTAGCACATGCAATGTGTGTGAAATGATGATAGCATGCCAACTTTCAACCTTATCGGAGTTCATTTGAAGTGCTTTTGAATTTCAGGGTCGTATAGCTCAAAAAATCAGTAAATGCATGAAAAAAACAACTGAAGTCAGAAAGGGTTCAAAATTGATGATGTGGCTTTGAATGGTGCATTTTGAACACACAAAAAGTCCGGAGTTCAAATAAGTTCGAAATAATGAAATCCCTTTGTAACAGATGTGTTTTCGTCCGAAACCCTGATACTTCGAAAGAGATTGTCCATTTTGTACACGAAGTGCATCACGTTTTTCCCGTAACCCTCTCAACTTTTTAGCACATGCTGTGGGTGAAATGATGATACCATGCCAACTTGCAACCATTTCAGATTTCATTTGAAGTGCTTTTCAGTTTCAGGGTCATATAGCTCAAAAAAATTAGTAAATGCATGAAAAATAAAAAACGAAGTCACAAAGGGTTGAAACTTGATGATGTGGCTTTGAATGGTTCATTTTCAACATACAAAAATTCTGGAGTTCAATTAAGTTCAAAATAATGAAATCCCTTGGTAACACATGAGTTTTCGTTCGAAACCCTGATACTTCGAAAGAGATTGTCCATTTTGTACACGAAGTGCATCCAGTTTTTCCCGTAACCCTCTCAACTTTTTAGCACATGCTATGTGGGTGAAATGATGATACCATGCCAACTTTCAACCTTTCAGAGTTCATTTAAAGTGCTTTTCAATTTCAGGGTCATATAGCTCAAAAAATCAGTAAATGCATGAAAAAAAAACAAATGAAGTCAGAAAGGGTTGAAAATTGATGATGTGGCTTTGAATGGTGCATTTTGAACACACACAAAAGTCTGGAGATCAAATAAGTTCAAAATAATGAAATGCCTTTTGTAACAGATGAGTTTCCGTTTGAAACCCTGATACTTCGAAAGAGATTGTCCATTTTGTACACGAAGTGCATCCAGTTTTCGCCGTAACCCTCTCAACTTTTTAGCACATGCTATGTGGGGGAAATGATGATACCATGCCAACTTTCAACCTTTTCAGAGTTCATTTGAATTGCTTTTCAATTTCAGGGTCATATAGCTCAAAAAATCAGTAAATGCATGAAAAATAACAAATGAAGTCAGAAAGGGTTGAAAATTGATGATGTGGCTTTGAATGGTGCATTTTGAACACACAAAAAGTCTGGAGTTCAAATAAGTTCAAAATAATGAAATGCGTTTTATAAGAGACGAGTTTCCGTTTGAAACCCTGATTCTTCGAAAGAGATTGTCCAGTTTGTACACGAAGTGCATCCAGTTTTGGCCGTAACCCTCTCAACTTTTTAGCACATGCTATGTGGGTGAAATGATGATACCATGCCAAGTTTCAACCCTTTCAGAGTTCATTTGAATTGCTTTTCAATTTCCGGGTCATATAGCTCAAAAAAATCGGTAAATGCATGAAAAATAACAAATGAAGTTAGAAAGGGTTGAAAATTGATGATGTGGCTTCGGATGGTGCATTTTGAAGACACAAAAATTCTGGAGTTCAAATAAGTTCAAAATAATGAAATCCCTTTGTAACAGACGAGTTTTTGTTCGAAACCCTGATACTTCGAAAGAGATTGTCCATTTTGTACACGAAGTGCATCCAGTTTTTCCCGTAACCCTCTCAACTTTTTAGCACATGCTATGTGGGTGTAATGATGATACCATGCCAACTTTCAATCTTTTCAGAGTTCATTTGAAGTGCTTTTGAATTTCAGGGTCATATAGCTCAAAAAAATCAGCAAATGCATGATAAATAACAAATGAAGTCAGAAAGGCTGAAAATTGATGGTGTGGCTTTGAATGGTGCCTTTTGAACACACAAAAATTATGGAGTTCAAATAAGTTAAAAATAATGAAATCCCTTGGTAACAGATGAGTTTTCGTCCGAAACCCTGATACTTCGAAAGAGATTGTCCATTTTGTACAAGAAGTGCATCCAGTTTTTCCCGTAACCCTCTCAACTTTTTAGCACATGCTATGTGTGTGAAATGATGATACCATGCCAAATTTCAACCTTATCGGAGTTCATTTGAAGTGCTTTTGAATTTCCGGGTCATATAGCTCAAAAAAATCGGTAAATGCATGAAAAATAACAAATGAAGTTAGAAAGGGTTGAAAATTGATGATGTGGCTTCGGATGGTGCATTTTGAAGACACAAAAATTCTGGAGTTCAAATAAGTTCAAAATAATGAAATCCCTTTGTAACAGACGAGTTTTTGTTCGAAACCCTGATACTTCGAAAGAGATTGTCCATTTTGTACACGAAGTGCATCCAGTTTTTCCCGTAACCCTCTCAACTTTTTAGCACATGCTATGTGGGTGTAATGATGATACCATGCCAACTTTCAATCTTTTCAGAGTTCATTTGAAGTGCTTTTGAATTTCAGGGTCATATAGCCCAAAAAAAATCAGCAAATGCATGATAAATAACAAATGAAGTCAGAAAGGCTGAAAATTGATGGTGTGGCTTTGGATGGTGCCTTTTGAACACACAAAAATTATGGAGTTCAAATAAGTTAAAAATAATGAAATCCCTTGGTAACAGATGAGTTTTCGTCCGAAACCCTGATGCTTCGAAAGAGATTGTCCATTTTGTATACGAAGTGCATCCAGTTTTCCCGTAACCCTCTTAGCTTTTTAGCACATGCTATGTGGGTGAAATGATGATACCATGCCAAATTTCAACCTTTTCAGAGTTCATTTGAAGTGCTTTTCAATTTCAGGGTCATATAGCTCAAAACAATCAATAAATGCATGAAAAATAACAAATGAAGTTAGAAAGGGTTGAAAATTGATGATGTGGCTCTCAATGGTGCATTTTGAGCACACAAAAATTCTGGAGTTCAAATAAGTTCAAAATAATGAAATCCCATTGTAGCAGATGAGTTTTCGTCCGAAACCCTGATACTTCGAAAGAGATTGTCCATTTTGTACAAGAAGTGCATCCAGTTTTTCCCGTAACCCTCTCAACTTTTTAGCACATGCTATGTGTGTGAAATGATGATAGCATGCCAACTTTCAACCTTATCGGAGTTCATTTGAAGTGATTTTGAATTTCAGGGTCGTATAGCTCAAAAAATCAGTAAATGCATGAAAAAAACAACTGAAGTCAGAAAGGTTCAAAATTGATGATGTGGCTTTGAATGGTGCATTTTGAACACACAAAAAGTCCGGAGTTCAAATAAGTTCGAAATAATGAAATCCCTTTGTAACAGATGAGTTTTCGTCCGAAACCCTGATACTTCGAAAGAGATTGTCCATTTTGTACACGAAGTGCATCCAGTTTTTCCCGTAACCCTCTCAACTTTTTAGCACATGCTGTGGGTGAAATGATGATACCATGCCAACTTGCAACCATTTCAGATTTCATTTGAAGTGCTTTTCAGTTTCAGGGTCATATAGCTCAAAAAAATTAGTAAATGCATGAAAAATAAAAAACGAAGTCAGAAAGGGTTGAAACTTGATGATGTGGCTTTGAATGGTTCATTTTCAACATACAAAAATTCTGGAGTTCAATTAAGTTCAAAATAATGAAATCCCTTGGTAACACATGAGTTTTCGTTCGAAACCCTGATACTTCGAAAGAGATTGTCCATTTTGTACACGAAGTGCATCCAGTTTTTCCCGTAACCCTCTCAAATTTTTAGCACATGCTATGTGGGTGAAATGATGATACCATGCCAACTTTCAACCTTTTCAGAGTTCATTTAAAGTGCTTTTCAATTTCAGGGTCATATAGCTCAAAAAATCAGTAAATGCATGAAAAATAACAAATGAAGTCAGAAAGGGTTGAAAATTGATGATGTGGCTTTGAATGGTGCATTTTGAACACACAAAAAGTCTGGTGATCAAATAAGTTCAAAATAATGAAATGCCTTTTGTAACAGATGAGTTTCCGTTTGAAACCCTGATACTTCGAAAGAGATTGTCCATTTTGTACACGAAGTGCATCCAGTTTTTCCCGTAACCCTCTCAACTTTTTAGCACATGCTATGTGGGTGAAATGATGATACCATGCCAAATTTCAACCTTTTCAGAGTTCATTTGAATTGCTTTTCAATTTCAGGGTCATATAGCTCAAAAAATCAGTAAATGCATGAAAAATAACAAATGAAGTCAGAAAGGGTTGAAAATTGATGATGTGGCTTTGAATGGTGCATTTTGAACACACAAAAAGTCTGGAGATCAAATAAGTCAAAATAATGAAATGCCTTTTGTAACAGATGAGTTTCCGTTTGAAACCCTGATACTTCGAAAGAGATTGTCCATTTTGTACACGAAGTGCATCTCGTTTTTTCCCGTAACCCTCTCAACTTTTTAGCACATGCTATGTGGGTGAAATGATGATACCATGCCAACTTTCAACCTTTTCAGAGTTCGTTTAAAAGTGCTTTTCAATTTCAGGGTCATATAGCTCAAAAAATCAGTAAATGCATGAAAAATAACAAATGAAGTCAGAAAGGGTTGAAAATTGATGATGTGGCTTTGAATGGTGCATTTTGAACACACAAAAAGTCTGGAGATCAAATAAGTTCAAAATAATGAAATGCCTTTTGTAACAGATGAGTTTCCGTTTTAAAACCCTCATACTTCGAAAGAGATTGTCCATTTTGTACACGAAGTGCATCCAGTTTTCGCCGTAACCCTCTCAACTTTTTAGCACATGCTATGTGGGGGAAATGATGATACCATACCAACTTTCAACCTTTTTAGAGTTCATTTGAATTGCTTTTCAATTTCAGGGTCATATAGCTCAAAAAAATCAGTAAATGCATGAAAAATAACAAATGAAGTCAGAAAGGGTTGTAAATTGATGATGTGGCTTTGAATGGTGCATTTTGAACACACAAAAAGTCTGGAGATCAAATAAGTCAAAATAATGAAATGCCTTTTGTAACAGATGAGTTTCCGTTTGAAACCCTGATACTTCGAAAGAGATTGTCCATTTTGTACACGAAGTGCATCCAGTTTTTCCCGTAACCCTCTCAACTTTTTAGCACATGCTATGTGGGTGAAATGATGATACCATGCCAACTTTCAACCTTTTCAGAGTTCATCTAAAGTGCTTTTCAATTTTAGGGTCATATAGCTCAAAAAATCAGTAAATGCATGAAAAGTAACAAATGAAGTCAGAAAGGGTTGAAAATTGATGATGTGGCTTTGAATGGTGCATTTTGAACACACAAAAAGTCTGGTGATCAAATAAGTTCAAAATAATGAAATGCCTTTTGTAACAGATGAGTTTCCGTTTGAAACCCTGATACTTCGAAAGAGATTGTCCATTTTGTACACGAAGTGCATCCAGTTTTCGCCGTAACCCTCTCAACTTTTTAGCACATGCTATGTGGGGGAAATGATGATACCATGCCAACTTTCAACCTTTTCAGAGTTCATTTGAATTGCTTTTCAATTTCAGGGTCATATAGCTCAAAAAATCA